>NC_056741.1:1680145336-1680175336 GCF_019279795.1 Protopterus annectens
TATTATGATATTTTGTTGTTCCAGATACAAAATTACTGTTTTATGCTGCCATTTGAAACGATATCTGGGAAATCTTTGTCCTGAGATATCAGGACATTTGCCATTTGTTCGGTTTGTTTGCAGGACACAACTGGCCAAGAGGGACTGTCCCTCACAGGGTGGGACAGGTGGTTACCCTAGAACATGTGCATCACATTTTCAGAGATTACAATGTTTCAGTAACTATATTTTGTCTAATATACCATCAATGTCATATTTATTACCCCATTTTGCAGACTATCTCACATTATGTGCTCTCTGCGATTGCATATACTTCACGTCACCCGTCAAACGTGGATCACATGATGTGTTTGTTCACTAATCTCCCATATCCTCTACATGACTGTTACGTACCCTTCTCTCGTACCACGTGGTATCTCCTTTCCTGTATCCACTGTAGTGTCTACAATGACTATTTACTCTACTCTGTGTTCCCCTGACCTATGTCCAGATTTAACACTATTTGGATTGGTCTTCGACCTGCTATCACAACTGTTAACAGAAATACAATGTAGTCTGGTCCCTGATCTACAATAGACACAAAGAGGCAAACCCTCCTTACCTGAGCCTCCTGTTTATGAGTGCACGTTTTCTTCTTGGGATCCAGTTTTCCGCTTTTCAGCCACAGATCAGACAGTAGACAGCCTCTTTACACACAATTCAGTCGGAGGTCTTTTCATTCAAGAAGAACCATTTAGGCAGATTCTCCTGTGCAGATGTCTAACCACCCATGCACTCTGACCTCTAGCTTACCAAGGGAATTCCGGCTAAGAAGGATCACAATGTCAAATAAGTTGTTAAAACCAGACTGTAGTTATCAGTAGGCTTTTCTAAGTGACAGTCAATAACACAGGAGGCTCGGGTTCACAACGTTTTAGTAGTGTACACAGGCAGGCAAAATAATATACAGTCCAAGTATGAGAGTTTTGTCTGACTCTATACAGTAAGCAATTTCTTTATATAGTGTTTACAATCAGCTTTTGCCCACCTTACTGACGTGGTCGGTCACAGGGCATTTCCATCACTATGGTCTGCAATAGTCTATACATACGTGGGTGCTGAGGTCGTGCTTTTAAAATATTTTCCCATGAGAATAACACAGCCTTGCAAGGCACCTGGTCAATTACAGTGTCCTTCTGTGATTGTAGCTGTTTCAAGGACCCTGGACTGTTCCGATACAGTAGTCAGTTCATTTCTTAATACGTTGCTTTGTCTCTCTGGTAAGGAGTTGTACTCTTATCTTCGATAGAGCTCACAAGGCCATCCTCCTCAGGGGAAGGGGTGATGTTATGCATGTACATACATTTATTTTTCTGTAACCCAGCAGATAATTAATGCTGAGAGACATAAGCCTGCTGTACTGGTTACTGCCAGGGTCAGAATTCCATCACACTACAGCTTAGCTTCACCAATTACATGCATGATCAGTTCTACTGCCATATTATGCGGTACAATTCAATGCATTATATAGTATTTCGAGTCTAAACTGGCACTTCATATGTGTTTCTATATATATGTTTCGAACAACATCCATCCGGCCATATGCATGTTGTTCCGTCCTTTACCTTGACCGTGTGTATTTGGCCGTCCGGCAACGCTACTCTCCACATGTGATGTCCCACCTTCCCCTTCTTTGCCTGTAGCACCCTGTTAGGACGTCCTGTTTGGTAGGCACGTGTTCCGCTATATGTGTTCGACTTCTCTGCATAGCTAATCATCGATGCGGTGGTTCAACAACCCGACTTGTCCACATGTGTACAGTTATGTGCACCATGTCGTATGCAAACCTATATGGTTTGGACGGGTACATACCACATGCGGGATGTACACATTCTGCAGACACATTCACATGCAGCCATTTCCATATCTGTACCTGAGGTGGGTTGGTGACATGTGGGGTACGTATTTGCCCGCGTGGCACTGCCTAACACAAACATCTTACCACATTTCAGGTATGCACATTGTGTGTAGGTGTATAGCTGCACATGGATGCTAGCAGGTTTGGGTGCACAGGTGTACATGGGTGGGACTTACATGCTACAATGAGGCTATTGTGTATTACATCTGAATGCATGGGTTCTGCTTCTGGATATTACACTTCAACATACGCCATCCAGTGTATGCGACAGAGACGTTGCTGGGTGTGGGATATGTTGCTATGCACATGTTTGCCTGTGTTTAAGGTATCTTGGTTCCTTCCTGTTGTTATGTCAACACAGCTACCCGGCTATGTACTCTCACTACTGCTTGTGACCATTATGGTTGGCACCTTTTCCAATGCCCATAGTGGGACATGTTTTGTGGAAACTTCGGAATTTGCAGGACAACACATACCCACGGCAAGTGGAGTTGACAGAACTTCACTTGTTTGCCATACTATACGCTTATTCTGTTAGCATTTGGGTTCCTTATTCAGTTTCTTATGCCATGTATGTGTTTCATATACAAATTATATGTTTTATGCTACTATTACATGTATATTGCGGGAATATTTTTGGCAGGGAATCTCAGGTCATTTTCCATTTTTCGATTTTTGCAGGCACACAACTGTCCAATGAGGGACTGTCCATGGCACATTGGGACAGCTGGTAACCCTGGTGACCATGCCCATGTCGCTACTGGGGTTGCCACCTTTTCCAGTTGCCAAGGTGGGATATTTCCGGGACTCACATCTGATTTTACGGGCCGACACATACACACGGTCACTATATAGCATAGAACTTCACTTGTTTGCCTAAATAAAAGCTTATTGTTGTGGCAGTTTGGTTGCTTATTCTGTTTCTTGTGACATTTAGGTATTTCAGTTACAGACATAACCAATTCATGCAACCATTACATTAAATACGGGATATCATTATGTCCTACAATCTTAGCACATTTGCCATTTTTAATGGGACACAACTGCCCATAGAGGGACTGCCCTCGCAAAGTGGGACAGGTGGTAACCTCAGTCGCCACTCCTATCTCGGTGCGGCGCGCTGACATGCTGCGGTACACCTTCTCTGAGTATAACCACTGACGGTGCATTGCGGGACAAACGTGGTCTCATGCGTATCCTTTGCTCCTTGGACGGGTACACTTAAGCCTTCGTGGGTTGTATTTGCTTCTCCGTTTAGTTGGGACGGGTACTATGTTGCATACTCTCGTCATTTCATTCTGCACGGGCCCTGGCTGCTGCCATTACTATTATGGGCGGACCGTGGCAGTCAGCACATTAGGTTGCTCACCGCATGCCGGCTTAGACACGCCTCCGGACGCATCCTACTTGGGCTCGCTCACGTACACTACGCACGTGTCTGTGGTTGCAGCGCACTCTCATTAATATGCATATGGCGCTACTACGCCGGCTATTCACTGCACCGCCGGCGCAGCCCTTACGCCGGCCTTGCGCCGAGCTTCATGAATCCCGGGGATAATGTAAACCTCCAGGATTAGATAGTCTAACTGTACACATTTATAAAATATAGCCTTCTAAAACAATTATATTATTAGGTGAAGCATTTGAATTAATCCCAAATTTTAAATTAACCCCTCCTTCATGGATGTTGCTCTAATTTCTCCTACTATTAAACAGGGAAAAGATAATCAAATCAGTCATATCATACAGACCAATTTCATTGTTAAATACAGATTGTAAACTATTCACAACAATATTATCTACCAGATCAAGAGAGATAATTGATACAAGATGTATTATGAAAAGATTATCTTTTAATAAGTTTAGGAGAGTAATAACAGTTACAACATAGAGAAAAATATCATTAAGTAGCTTAGACATTTAAAGACTGTTTGATTTAGTAGAGTTTTATTTAAAACCAAGCTTTTGGTTTTCCAGAAAACTTTGTTGAATTACTAAGACATTTATATGACGATCACAAAGGCTTTTATTAAAATCGCTTTGTTTATTTCTCAAATTTCAAGATTAAATGAACAAGATAGGGTTATTCATTATTGTGTGTGCTTTTTGCTCTAGTGATAAAACCATTTGCTGATAGAATTAGGCTAAATATAAATATAGAAGGTTTTGATACCACAGTACCAGAATGATACCACAAGAGGTTCTCCGGTTCGATTCTCGGCTGGGGTGCCTTCTCTGTGGAGTTTGCATGTTCTCCCTGTGTTCGCATGGGTTTCCTCTGGGTACTCCGGTTTCCTCCCACATTCCAAAGACATGCATCTGGAGCATTTCTCCCTGGGCCTCTGCTGAAAACAGGCTCTGTGGAACCTAGTCGGACTTTCCCAGTCAACAAATGTTAAATAAATAAATACAAGGACAAAATGATTGACTTCAAAAATTGACTAAGCTTCTGGTGTCATTCTAAGGGGATCCAGTATCTGTCTGCCTGGGATGACATGATCAACAAACCACAATGCTTTGCTCGAGATGACCTGCACCTGCTGCCCTGGGATTCCGGATAACTGGCTAAGGTTCTTCCCACCCCTATAGTGTCTTTTTTAGGCAAGGTCCAAATGACAAATTCACCACCGTAACAGGTACAAGCAAGCAAAATCTGAGGGTAATGCTACTTAATGCTAGAAGTCTTAACCTCAAAATGCACTCACTTGAGGCACTCCTTAAAATGAAGAACATCGACATCTGTGCAGTGACAGAGGCCTGGTTCAAGGCTCCAGAGAGCACCCCTGCATTACCAGGCTGTAATTCATACCACACCTTTCGGCCACCTAACCTGGACCGAAATACTAAAGGAGGAGGCGTGTCCATATTCATTAAGGATATCCACACCTCCAGGCTAGTTTGCTCAGCATAATGCATCTGAGATTATCCAAGTGCAACTAACTCTGGGCAAGACCGCAATCCAAATTGTAGCTTGCTACAGATCCCCCATCATGCCCCAGGATTCCCACTCTTCATTTCTTGATACACTGGAAAATGTTAGGGTATGACCTAACACCCTAATAATGGGTGATTTCAACTACCCCACCATTAACTGGGAAAACAACTCATGTACCAACCCTTGTGCTCAATGTTTTCTGGAATTCATAAATTCCAATGCCTTGAATCAACTTATCCACACCCCCATCAGGGGCAGCAATATTCTAGAACTGGTCATTGCCAACATGGGCAACCAGTGTTCCACACCAGAGATCATTTCCTTGTTGGTCAGATCCGACCACAAGCTAATCACCCTAGACATCCACATCCGGCCCCCACCCCCCATTAGGGAAACCACTGTAAAATGTTCTCGAAAGCCAACTTCACGCTTCTTAAAACAGAAGTGGCAAACTTCACGACACCCATGCTGACAGACAATAGAGGTACGACTGCTGAATCCTATACAGATGCACTTTATAAGCACTTACACGAGTGCATGGATCATGCAATCCCTAACAGAACCAAGATGCTATCCTCCAAAAAAAGGAAGCCAATCTCATGGTCCCCTGCCATAAACAAATTCTACAACAAAAGAAAGAAACTGTTGCAAAAAAGATTAAAATCCCATGATTGGAGGAACTCCATGGTCAGCCTCAGTAAGAAGCTGAGATCCCTCATAAAATCCTCCAAAGCTAGTTATGAAAACAAAATCGCCACTGATTCTGAAGGCAACCACAAAGCATTCTATAGCTATGTCAAGAATCTCAATAACAACACTCAGATCTGCTCTGAGTTACAGCACAATGGCACTAAATATACAGAACCAACTGATATTGCCAGCATTCTGGCAGATAGGTTCAGTGATAACGTTTACCCCTCTCTCACCCCCTAAAGGGCCCATCTCTATACCGGAAGAATGCAAAGTTCCTGTAATCATGGCTGCACAGGTTAAAAACACACTCTCCAAAGCCAAGAACACAGCATCCATGGGACCTGACAACATCCCAGGCTGCGTTCTACATGAACTACAGCACGAACTGGCACCCCACCTAAGTGCCATGTTCAGTCATAGCCTCACCTCAGGCTTTGTGCCCACTGAATGGCGCATTGCAACAATTATCCCACTCGACAAAGGGGGAGCCACCATGGACCCCGGGAACTACTGCCCCATTAGCCTGAAAAGCCTGGTCTGCAAAGCTATGGAACGTATCAGTGTGGAACTTATAAACAATGACATTGGTAATCTCCAAACTCTGGACCCTACCCAGTTTGGTTTTATAAAAGGCAGATCATGTCTCCTAAACCTGATAGACTTCTTTGAAGCGGTCACCAAAGCCATAGATGAGGGTAAGGTGGTCCACACAGCCTATCTAGATCTCCCCAAGGCTTTCAACACCATCCCCCACTCTGGAATTATAGATATACTCACTAAACTAGGTATAAATCCCTATGTCACAAGATGAGTTGCCAACTGGCTCACTGACAGAACCCACACTGTGAAAGTAGAAGACTCTAAATCTAAATCCAACTTCAGACCAGTGATAAGTGGAGTACCACAGGGTTCAGTCCTAGGTCCTCTCCTGTTTGGTATCTACTTCTCTGAAGTACAGGCGAACACAGAAGGTCTTTAGCTAACAAAGTTTGCAGATGATTGCAAACTAGGAGCCATAATCAAAACTCCTAACGATGTGGACATCCTACAAAAGGGCCTCACTGAGACAGATGCCTGGTGTCAAAGCCATGGCCTCAAGCTCAATGTCAAAAAGTGTATTGTCATCCCTTTTGGTAAAAACTTTACCACCTATGCGGTAGTTCATGGGTACAGTCTACTTAAAACCGAAAGTGTGATAAGAGACCTTGGGACACAGGTGGACAGTAGTCTCTCCTTTGATAATCACATCACCACAGTAGTCAGGAAATCCTCACACCTCATCACAAAAGGTTTCTCATCCAGGAAAAAAGAGGTCATTGCTCCCCTCTATTCATCACTCATTAGACCCATTATAGAGTACAACGCTCCTTTTGGTATGTACCTCACAAGACATCTACAACAGCTGGAAAGGTCACAGAAATACCTCACAAAGAGGATTACCAGCCTCAAACAGATGCCCTGTGCAGACCTTTTCAAACAACTCCATCCTTACTCTGTCGCATGTCGCCTACTCAGAGGTGATCTCTGCCTAACATACAAAGCTATGTCAAACCCAAAGCTGTTGGACATGCTCCACTTAAAGAAATCCCAATCCTTTTGAGCTAGACGCTCTAGGGACCTAAGCCTTGTTACCACAATAAACAGAACATGCTGGAGGGATAGATTCCTGTCCCAGAGACTTCCCATACTCTGGAACAAACTACCTATCTATATCAAACAAAGGTCCTCATTAGCACTCTTTAAGAAAAATCTTGATGATTGGATGGGAGATAGGAAATTCACTCCGGGGATCACTTCTGTGGCTCTGCTTGACAGGGGCACAGGAAAATAATTTTCTTAGGTGGCAAAACGCCAGGGTACCATTTGGTTAGGCTTATATAGGCCCTAGGGCCAATAGCCTAGTACCTTCCTATGAACCTATGATACAATATAAAATTTTGATCTATGATACAGTTGCTTGCAGATGATATTCTGTTATCATTAGGAGACATTAATGATTCAATTGATGAACATAATCAAGAGGTTAAACAGTTTGATTGCTTCCACAATTAAATTTAACCATAACAAAACTGAGATCATTGTAATAAACCAATGAGTAAATCCTATTCTTAAGAATAAAATATAACTTTGAATGGGAGAAAAAAGAAATTAAATATTTATGAATAATTAGTACATTCAGATGTTAATCAAATTATTTATGAAATAATATCCTTAATACAAAAATAGATTTTTTACTCTTGAAGAAAGACTGACACGCATTTCAGTTCCCCTTTTATAAAAATGGAAATTTATAAGACTTCTTAGTGCTTTTACACCAGGGTTTTTTAGAAAGTCAAAGTTTTTTTTAATACAGTCACACTTAAAGTTAAGAATGCAGCATTGTGGTATGATTGCTTAGATACAGGTATAATGTTGTCATTTGATCAAATATTAAGAAAATAGAATCTGAATGAGTCATACAGGTTAATAATTCTCTCTATACAAGAACAAATAAAAGGTAATTTATATTATTTAAAACTAAATAATTTAAAAATAAAATTACAATGTTTTATGAATATTTAATATTTGTTATTTGAGGTGAAATTACATCTTAAAGGGGACTTTCTAAAATTTACAAAATTATAATTAATAGTAATAATAATTTAGATGAGAATTTTTTGAACTTTGTTGAAACGGCAAGAATAAATGATTTGTTAAAAAAGTGTTCTACTAAAATTGATTGAACTGACTTCTTCAAATCTTTATTCAACAATTTTTAAATGGATGTATACAGACAGAAGTTTTATTACATCTTTTAAGTTATCAAAATATAGTAAATCAAATAATTCAGATCTTATCCTGTAAATATGCTGGATATATTTGTTGCAGTTTACATATGACAGGAATGTTCTGTACATTTGCTTTCTGTAAATGCTTAGTAGACAGTTTACTTATATGTATTCATGATATAGTTTTGTTTCATGTTTAAAGTAATGCAGAGACTGTTAACAGTTTATATTTAAACAGTTGGCACATTTATCAGAATATATCTGCATATTTTTGTTGTGGCTTGTAAAATTGCCCTAATTTTAATGGTTGTGGCTCCCAAAGAGGGCACATCTATGTATTGTGTCTCCATCCCTAGAGGTGTGAATTTACATGTAAGCAAATTTTAAGTGCTATGATTTTGGAGCCCCTGATATGATTTTTGTTGGTCCCCTGCTATAATTTTGAAAACTAAGAGGGTAAGAGGTGTGAGCACATCTATAATGTATTCTATCTATGAATTAACAATCCTGGCTTGGAAGAAGGTATTCTTTTTCTTTTGTAGTTTTTATCAACTTGTATAAGTAAACAATTGTTAATTCTCACATATTGTACTTGATAACATTATTCCAAAGGATGGTCATGGAACATTGGCTTTTCAAGTGTTTGCTGGTCAAGAGTAAGTCACCTCTTAGCAAATGGTATAAGAATTAATTAAGATCTAGTTTTGCTGATATTTGGTTAATATAGCCTTGATCAGGTATATGAGTCTGTCAACAGGCTTAGTAAAGGTAGTTTGTATGCTGGTGTCATCATGCATGAACCACTGCCACCTATGTAGAAGTATTGATAAGCACTTGGCTTGGCCACATTAGGTGCATAATTTGATAGTATGGCCATTTTTGGGACCTGTCATATAATGCTGTCTTTCATGCACTGCCAACAAGTTGCTAATGTTTGTGTCTTTAGGATTAATACATGAAATATGCCCTCCTATCTTGAAAGCCCTGACTGTGATGTAGCTGCAGTGCCTAGCATGGGTCCACCCAGAGACATCTGTTCTTCTATCTTTTGCATGAAATGAACTAATCCTTTAGAATCCATTGATTTCCCTAATTCATGCAACTCTGAGGCCTCTTCCATGAGATTCCTGAAGAATCTGTTTAAATCCTTGTATGGGTGATACTATTATATTTGTGTGTTCTTGTCTATGGAACTGTCTTAAGTCTGCCATTTTTAGTAATACTTACAGTGCTTGTTTTTTTTTTATTGTAATAAATGTGTAACTGATGTTTACTGATGACATAATTTTAAACATTGACATCTCTGGCATTTGCCTTTGCTGGGGTGTTAACAGAATTCATTGCTTCGGCACTGTAGAACGTTCTTTTACAAGAGAAACTTCCTTTTATTTTTTTAACTAGACACCCTCTCTTCCCACTGCTGA
The DNA here is from genome assembly GCF_019279795.1 of Protopterus annectens. Classification (NCBI taxonomy): domain Eukaryota; kingdom Metazoa; phylum Chordata; order Ceratodontiformes; family Protopteridae; genus Protopterus; species Protopterus annectens. The sequence continues at coordinate 1,680,155,054 of NC_056741.1, forward strand.
CTTTGCTGTTTGAAAAGTGTGAACAAGCAACACAGGGCTCTGAATGTATCACTTCTGCCAGTTTTGATGTCGATATTGAGAACTTTGTGCACCAGCAGGAACAAGAGCACAAGCCTTTCTTCAGTGACGATCCAGAGCTTGATAATCTGGTAAGCCAATTGTACATCACAATTCTATGCCAAAATGTATCTCCTTCTCTGTCTGCTTTAAAACAACATTTTTTTAACCAAATTATGAAATAGCATTGTTCTTTTGTTTTCTGGAACTCTACACTACATTGCACTTCTGAACACTTTTCATAGCCTGTCATGGCTCCACAGTCGCATACATTATGGTGAGTCCCTTTTACTGGTTTAGTTTAACATTTTCGGCCTTGATTTCCATAGTAGTCCTTCTGAGTATGTTCATAGAAAATTCATATCTTCGGGATTATAACCCACTGATCCTCAGGAAGCTTAATTAGTTTAACCCTATATTAATATGTTCTACTTTATAGATATATGTTTACAGTGCATTTAATCAAACATTTAATTAGTCGACTGATGAAGTAAAGTTGTACACTTGGTTGATTGACTTCAGTATAAGAAAAGGTCTTGCGTACTTTGGCTGATTGCCCTTTAATTGTATTTGTGCACCCATAGAGTTAGTGTATAAAAGTAAGGGGGTGTGGGGGTCAAAGCGACCCAGGTTGATGCCAGCTATATTTTTAATAGTTTCTGCCTCAAACAGTTTGTGTTTAATGCAAGTTTTTGTTTAGTAAACCAAATGCTAATTTCAACAAGGAAAATGCTGGTGTGCTCATTGCTGTAAAAATGAAATGAAATGTAGCAATGATGGAGATGCATACCGAATATAATAAATTGTTGTAATAGTGGAAATGCACATTATTTGATTTGCCTGCCGTGAAAAGCTTACCAAGAAAGGGTACATTATCCCTCAGATACACACTTGTGTGTCTGTGTGTGTATGTATATGTGTGTGTATATATATATATATATATATATATGTGTGTGTGTGTATATATAAAATGTATGATATATAACAAATATACACACAGACAAAATAAAGATTATGTTGAATAAGGTCAATGCCAAATGGCTTCTGATTGTAAGAGAGGCTTGTTCCTCTTGAAAGTAATTTTTTTGTGATATTGATGTTTGTTTCACATTACATTCCCCACCCTGGTGTTCACTCTCTGAAGAGCACATTGTTAGCATATTTTGTTATTCATAATACATTTCTCATTTCTTTGTATGAGCAGAGTAGTCCAAAAAGAGATGTCTCAGTACAGTCAGAGCCCTGTGGGTAATCCCTATTGGGATAGACAGGCAACCCTTACCCCAACTTGCTGTATCCTTGTTCTTAACCAGTGTTTTAACATTACACATGGAATGATATTTAATGCTTTTAATTTGTCGTTGATCCCCTTATATGTAATACTGCCAAAATCCTGAACAGTGTCAAGATAAAGTTCTTCATCAGGTAGTGCTATAACCTTGTCAAAGAATTCCAAAAGACTGAAAAGGTAAGATCTCCTACTGTTCCATAAGTCCTATATCAATTACATGAGTTCCATTATGACTGACTCTATGATTTGGTGTAACATCCTTCTTAGGCAGATGGTCCCCCTCACTTTTGTAAGTCGGACCTAGAGCCTGCAACTCTCACCGTGTTCACCGTGTGAGTTCTATCTGTGAGCCAATTGGCAACCCATGTCGTGACATAGGGGTTTATGTTCAGGCTGGTGAGCTTGTCTATAATACCAGAATAGGGAATGGTGTCGAAAGCCTTTGTGAGGTCTAGGTAGGCTGTGTGGACCTCCTTTCCCTCATCTAAAGCCTTGGTAACTGTCTGAAAGAAGTCCACCAGGTCTAGGAGTCATAATCTGCCCTTAACAAAGCCAAACTGGATAGGGTCCAATGTTTGGAGTTTCCCAATGTCTCTGTTAATGAGTTCCATGATGATGTGCTCCATAGCCTTGCAGACCAGGCTAGTCAGGCTTATAGGGCGATAGTTCCCGGGGTCCACTGTGGCTCCACCTTTGTGGAGCAGGATAACTGTTGCTGTGTGCCACTGTATGAGTACGTAGCCTGTAGAAAGGCTGAGTTTGAACAGTGTGTTTAGGTGAGGGGTTAGTTCATTCTGGAGCTCATGCAAGACACTGTTAGAAGTTGAGAGGTATAACTCTAGGCATAAGTTTCCTCTAACAGTCCTTTCCCCTGCCAGGTCCATTAGTCATCCCTTGGATGTCTGGGTTGTACTCAAACACCTGCCACAGTGTTCTGAAATAGCACTAAGACACCATAATTTTAAGGAGTATTACACATTTGTAACTCTAAATTCATATGAATACAAAACTTCTTCACAGCTGCTAAGATAGCGCAGTCAAAGCTGTGGCTACTAAGCAGAAACACTACATGTCAGTTTTTGTTAAACTGTGGGTTGTCTGTGAGTAGTCTCTATGTAGGCAAACATGTCTTCCCAGGATAGGAAGAAGTTGAGCATCTAATGAAAACTGATCCAGACACAAGGAAGGCATGGAAACTAATCCAGACACAAGGAGTTTGGGAAACTGAGTAGCTAATGCAAATTGATCCATACACAAGGAGAGCATGGAAACTGAGCAGCCAATGAAAGCTGATCCAGACACAAGGAGGTTGGGAAACTGAGCAGCCAATGAAAACTAATCCAGATACAAGGAAGGCATGGAAACTGAGCGTGTAATGCAAATGCAACCAGACACAAAGAGGGCATGGAAACTGATCATGTAATAAAAACTGGTACAGAGACAAAGAGGACATGGAAACTGATCATGTAATAAAAACTGATCCAGACACAAGGAGGGCATGGAAACTGAGCAGCTAATGAAAACTATTCTGGGCACAAGGAGGGTAGAAAACTGAGCAGCTAATGCAAATTGATCCAGACACAAGGTGGGTATGGAAAATGAGCATGTAATTAAAACTCATCCAGACACAAGGAAGGCATGGAAACTGAGCGTGTAATAAAAACTGGTACAGAGACAAGGAGGGCATGGAAACTGTGCAGCTAATGAAATTAATCCAGAGACAAGGAGGGTATGGAAATTGAACAGCCAATGAAAGCTGATCCAGACACAAGGAGAACATGGAAACTAAGAAGCTAATGAAAAGTATTCCAGACACAAGAAGGACATGGAACCTGCAGCTAATGAAAACTCATCCTGACACAAGGAGGGCATGGAACCTGAGCAGGTAATGAAAACTCATCTAGAGACAAACAGGGCATGGAAACTGAGCATGTAATAAAAACTGGTACAGACACAAGAAGGGCATGGAAACTGAGCAGCTAATGAAAACTAATCTGGACACAAGGAGAGTGGGAAACTGAGGAGCTAATGCAACTTGATCCAGACACAAGGAGGGTATGGAAACTGAACAGCCATTGAAAACTAATCCAGACACAAGCAGGGCATGGAAACTGAGCGTGTAATGCAAAAGCAACTAGATACAAAGAGGGGATGGAAACTGAGCATGTAATAAAAACTGGTACAGACACAAGGAGGACATGGAAACTGAGCAGCTAATAAAAATGGATCCAGACATAAGGAGGGCATGGAAACTGAGCAGCTAATGAAGACTAATTCAGACACAAGGAGGTTGGGAAACTGAGCATGTAATGAAAACTCATCCAGACACAAGGACGGCATGGAAACTGAGTGTGTAATACAAACACAACCAAACACAAAGAGGGTATGTAAACTGAGCATGTAGTAAAAACTGGTACAGAGACAAGGAGGACATGGAAACTGAGTATGTAATAAAAACTGATCCAGACATAAGGAGGGCATGGAAACTGAGCACCTAATGAAAACTAATCTAGAGACAAGGATGGTATGGAAACTGAGCAGCTACTGAAAATTGATCCAGAAACAAGGAAGGTATGGAAACTCAACAGCCAATGAAAGCTGATCCAGACACAAGGAGAACATGGAAACTGAGAAGCTAATGAAAACTGATCCTGGCACAAGAAGGGCATGGAAACTGAGCAGCTAATGAAAACTTATGCAGACACAAGCTGGGCATGGAAACTGAGTAGCTAATGGCGACTGATCCAGACAACACAAGGAGGGCACGGAAACTAACCAACTAATGAAAACTCATCTAGAGACAAGGAGGGCATGGAAACTGAACAGCTAATGAAAACTAATCCAGACACAAAAAAGCTATGGAAACTGAGCACCTAGTGAAAATTGATCCAGAGACAAGTAAGGCATGGAAACTGAACATGTAATAAAAACTGATCCAGACATAAGGAGGTTTGTTTGTTCTGATTTCCTGCCATGGAGTGTATTATATAACTTAATTGTTTGCAGTTAAAAGCATTCTCTAGAGTCTCCTTGATCCTTTATCTGTTTAAACATTTATTCTACCTAAATTGTCCATATTCAGGCTTGTGTTTTGGGTCTAGTTGTTTATTGGTAGAGGCTGTGTGTGTCTGAGTACATGTTCCAGGCCATCTTAGTTTAGCCAAAGCCAGTAAAGCATTTCAGTGAGAGTGAAGTGTTTATGGTTATTTGGCTGATTGGGGTTACCTGGACTATGGCTTGGAGTAAGCAGCGCATTGGTTCTTTTGAGCTTTTTTTTTACATTTTTTTTTCTGGTTTCAACTTTGTTACTTAAGAAGTTAACTTGTGAGTGTTTCTGTCATTTCACACTGAGCTAATCGGAGGAAGGGCACTGAGCAAACTGATCTGTGATATATAACATTAAGTATCCTGATTTTTGCTTATTTTTACCAGTTATTTATAGCACTTTTATTATCTGCTGCATACTTTTCTAGCTAGTTTCACTGTGTATGAGGTATTAACTAGAAATTTTCTACAATTGTTAAGCATCTGTTTGGGTTTGTTTGTGAGAAGCTAATGAAACCTGACCCAGTGACAAGGAAGGCATGAAAACTCATCCAGACATAAGGGGGGCATGGAAACCAAACATCTAATGAAAAATCATCCAGACACAAAGAGGGCTTGGAAACCAAACTTCTAATGATAACTCATCCAGACACAAAGAAGGAATGGAAACTAAGCATCTAATGAAAACTTGTCCAGACACCAGGAAGGCATGCAGACTGTATAAAAGGCTCCCTGACAAATTGAAATGGATAATCAATAGCTGTTCAGCAGCAATGCTAAGTTACCATAAACATGTCTGAACCATACCTATGTATTCTGTTGCCTTTACATGCAGTTCCCCAATATTGCACCCACTCAACTCCAGGTTGATGACTAAAAAAATGAAAACTGTAGCAAAACATATGGTATGGTTAAATACCACACATGAAGCACTGAAGCACTTCGGCACTAACCAAGATGCAGTATTGGCATTTAAAATGAATGTGGATAGTGTACTACAACACTATCGGCAACTGCCCATTGGGACCTCTCACTCCTTGCATCTAGCATGAATGCACTTAACACTCAACTGTAGTTGCACCTTTGCTGAATAAAGCTGTTATAGTCTGTTGGCACTGCAGGTAAAATGTTTATTTTAGTCACTATATTTTAAAACAGAATGGAGCTGGGGATACTTCCCTCCATCCACTCTTTTTATTTTAGATATTGGCTTTGTAATATAAAACCATATTTCTGGGCTTTGAGGAACTTTCTTCTGTTGATATTACTTCACGAAACAGCAGAGCAGCACATTACCTTGTATCTGTAATTGGACTGAATGGAGCAGAGACACGTGAGGTAATTATGTACTGCCGTAAACAGTCATTTTCTCTTGTGTACAGTACTTTCCATCTCATTATTTCTGCAGTGCAACAACCAGGCAATGATAGTGTTCATTAGATCCACAGTGCATCTAAAATCTTGCCACCTGCCTTTGTCATGCAAACAGTAAGGAACAAAGCACTTTGCAAGAGGTAAGCGACCAACATTATAAATAAAACAAACATCTACACTGACTGTTCACTAGTCATATCTGTGAATGTTATATCTTAGCAGCTTTACAAAAAATACTTTATTTTGCTAAATGCAAGATAATTAAAAGTTGAGTAATGTTTCATATAAAACAATATCAAGAGTATCCTGTCATGAAAAGTAAATCTATGCAACAAAAGATAAAAAAAAAAAATAACCATGGCCGGACTCAATAAAGCCTACACTAAGTGTACATGATATGTATTCAGTAAAATTCTTATCACATTTTGTGCTATCTAGTCACTCAGAAATTGCATTAAGTGTACATGTAGTGTACACTTTATGGTAATATTTTTGAATCCCTGTTAATATTTAAAGTTGCAAGAATATCACTAGGAAAACTGAAATTAGGAGGAAGAAGGTGTGTGTTATGTCTGTGTTGTCTGTTCACTCATAAAAGTGTACAGTCAGTGTACACATAATGTATTCTTTATTGAATGTGGCCCACAGTGTTAAATGTTTCATGCAGCAGCTGTAGGTAGAGAAGGATTGTGCCATCTTTACATACAAATGATTTAATACTTACAAATATTTCAGGCATGGACAATTCTAGCCTGCTAATATACCAAAATAGTCATTCGGATAAAAAAAAACTGTCCAAGTTGTTCTGAAAATATCAACCCTAGTACTTGCTTTAATATAATTTCATAGTCTATTCCATGCATAAGCTACTGTCTCAGAGAGCCAATTAGTAAATCTCTCAGTCGTATATAATTCCTTTTAATTTCTCCAATTCTTTTGGGTCTCTAATACCATGATGGGAATGGACCACATTCCTAAGTCAAAGTATGATTAAAGTTCATAACATTACTAATGTTTCAGTCTTTGATGTTAGCCAGAAGTGCACTTTGCATCAGTCTCAGTATGCCCAATAATGACTCCTTCTGCAATTCATATTTAGTTACATGTATTGGTAACATATCTAAGTACGACTGTAAATTATTTTTTATAAGACCGGTTGCCCGTACTACTATTGGAACTGTCTGGGTATCCTTCTTCCACATTTCCCTCATTTCTGCCTGCAAATTCTGGTATTTTATGACTTTGCTTCTCTCTGTACGTAAAACACTGTAGTCACTGGGTGTAGCAATTTCAATGATCAATGCTACTTTTGTCTTCTTTTCATGGTCTACTATATCTGGTTTTCTCGCTTCTGTTTTTTTGAACTGTTGGTAATGGATGAACCCTCGTGATATAAACTTAATAATTTTCTGTAATGCTTTGTGGCTCATGTTTCCAATGTTTTTCAGCTACCTCAACAATGTAATGTTTACACAATCCCCAATGCAACAGTCTTGCCACATTTTTATGCCTTTTGTTATACAGTCCTTCTGCCATTAGTATATCACAACCAGCAATAATATGTGTGACTGTTTCCAGCTCTGTTTTACAAAACCTACATTTATTTGTATCTCCCATATGTTCAATGGACTTTGTACGTAGTCCACTATCTTGAGCCGCTGATATTAACCTTTCATTTTTTGGTTTAAATTCACCTCTCCTTAACCATTCCTGTGTTTGATCCTGATCAACATGTGGTTGTTCCATGAGTTTTCTGTACTTGCAACTATATTTATGCATTTTCCACATTTCTTGCCTTCTCATTTGATCCTTCACGTTATATTCTTTCTTTTGTTTCTTGACACCTTCAGTTGCTGCCTGATTTTTGTCTATTTCTGGCTTGATTTCCATTCCTGCTTGACACCAATATGCTTCTGTTAAACTAAGCAGGGAAGTGATCTTAGACTTATTCTCCTCATGTTTTAAACTTTTACTACATTTGGCTCTTGTGAGGTCAGCAATATCTATGCAGTCCTATGATTGCAGATCTGTACATGTAATCAATTTCAAAGAGGCCCACACCGCCTTCAAAACAGCAAATATATAGCCTTGGTATACAGTGATTTTTATAAATCATTTGATAAGCATGAATCATCCTTCTTGTTTTCCTGTCCAGCCATTCAAACACCTTTTGGGGCAGGCAATCACTCCAAAAGTATAAGTTAGGACAGTAAGAGTAAATTGGTTTATAGCCTGGACTTTGTTCCTAGACTCCAATGCTGTTTTTAGTATTAATTTTAGTCTTCTAAAATATTCCTTACTAAGTTCACATTTGTTCATGTTTTATTGTTGATCCTCCATCAGTTCCCAGATATTTATACACTCTCTCTTGCTGAAGTTCTTTTATATCAAATTCCTTTCCCAGGCTGATGTTTTCTTGGTGCTGCAGCTTTCCTGCTTTAAAAGTTGCTTTAGCACATTTATCAAGACCAAATGACATTCTTATATCACCTGAAAACGTTTTGACTGCTTGCAGTAGTGCTTTCTGTTTCTCATCTGATGAAGTATATAGTTTTAAGTCATCCTCAAAAAATGAGAAATCTTTGCAGTTTATGCTTTTCTGGAAGACAAATTGTAGCCGTGGCCTAATCTGTTAAGTAGACTGCTTAATGAATTAAGGGAAAGATAAAAGAGCAGCAGTGACAGAGTCATCCTGGAATACCCCCACTGAATTTTTACATAAATTCATAGATTCATAGATTAGTACTAGGCTAACTGCCTGTATAGACCATTTTAAGCTTAGCCAACTACCCCATGTGAGAACCAAACCCTGCATGTTGTGTCTGTAAGGTAAACACCTTAACCATTATGCCAACCTCCCACCAGTATTACAGACATTTTTTCTTTATTATGGCTTAACTGCAAAGTGATTTGCCACTGCTTCATAGTTGCTGTAATGTAATTGATCAGTGTAGGGTGAATTTTATTCATTTTAAGCACTGTTTTATCCATGAATGAGTGATGCTATCAAATGCTTTTTTGTAGTCTATCCATGACATACTTAGATTCGTCCCCTTTTTACAGTTCTCTATTATGACTTTATTTAGCAACGATTTATCCTTTGTTCCATATGACTTTTTTTGTTACCCTTTTGTTCTATTGCCATAATTGAGTTTTTTAAATGACTGTAAACTCTGTTGGCATCAGTTTCAGTGTATAGTTTATAAGTCATTAGAAGGCAAGTTATTGGTCTATAGTTTTTAGGATTTCTTGCAGGTTCACTCTTAAGTAGGAGTATTGTTTTGCCTGTTGTTAACCAGGTTCAAGGTGCAAATATAAATTGTTCTTAGTCTTGGCTAAATCTTAATGTAAATATGTTAATACCTTTAGCCAGAGGTTAGGTACTGCAGTTGTGCCTGGGCTTTTCCAAGTATGAGCTTTTCTTAACTTTGTTTCAATCTTTCTGGCTGTTACTTCATCCCATTCCATATCCTGTACATTTAAACTTCTTATTTTTTTCCTTTGCTTCTATCCATTCAGTATCTTTGTTATGTTCCACAGGATCTTCATAGATAGTTTTCCAAAATGTATCTATTTCTTCCTTTTATTGGTGATGTTTCAATTCCATTTGCCTTGTTTCCCACTTCTCTACAAAACTTTTTGGGATCATCAGTAAATTGCTTGTTTTGTACTTTTCCTTTATCTGCATATCTTCTAAGGTTTTTTTCTGCCTCTGCTGATATTTTTAGTTTATTATTTGCGATAGCGCACAATAGATCCTGATCTGTTTTGACACTGTGCATTGCTTTTATCACATCTATCTTTCTAAATATTTTATTGATCTTGTAACAGTGACACATCATTCTTAATTGCTTTATAGTTTTCTCTTTTTGATACTTCCATGATGGCATTTGATATCACTTCTTCGTTTCCCTTACTGCCCAGTGTTTTTGTGGTAAGGCTTTATCGGTTATTAATTTAGCTGCACATTAATATATCCTATTTACTTCTGTTATATAGCATGAATCTCTATGAACAGTCCTAATTACTCTGTTCATTTGTTTTATCAAATTTTTAACTTTTTGGGTTTTATTAACTTTCTGTTGTCTATTTCTAAGATTGATCTTAATATGTCTGTTCATCTTTATCAAATCAAGCAACTCTTCTCTTAGATCATTTTCTTCTAAACTGAGGGCACATTCGTTGCTCTCCATTTCCTGTGGGCATTCTACAGAAAGTTTCAGAGCATCTTCCTGTGCCACATTCTCTTCAATTTCATCCCGTGTCATCCATTGTTCTTTCATATGGGTACTCACTGGCCTATCACTCTACAACATTGAATGCGTCAGAGTTGCCACAGTTTCCTGTTCCTTCCCTTGCTGTGCATCTCCAACGGAACTTTTATACTGGTTTCATATGGAAGGCTCCAAGGTGTCTTCATATGGCAACTGATCAGATGTTTCCTGCTCCACTGGTTTCTCCTTAATTTCGGGATCCATTGCTCTATCCTCCTGTGATGTTATCAGAGTTAGATTTTCTACACGAAATCCTTCACTTCACAGGTAATCCTTAACCTCAGTTTCTTTTTCTGTAACCTCTCCACTACTAATCCTCTTTTCTACTTTCCAATTTGTTTTTTTATTTTTTGTATTGTAAATTTTTCATATCAGGATGCCTTTGCCTATATTTCTCCTAAAATATCTTTGGTGCTGCTCTTTTTGTATTGATTAGTTTTGCTCTCTTCTTTACATAAATATTGCACCATATCAGATCTATGTTTCTTTTCTCATGTCCATATTTATTTTTTATACCTTTCAAAATTATATAGATTTTGTTCTTTCGCACTTAGTCACTTCTTTTCCCAAATGGTCCAAGGTTTTTTGGTTTATATAATGTTTTTCATAACTCTGTTGTATTAATGAACACATTTTTTATTTGAAGCTTCTGACAGTTTTTCTTGTGCAAGTATTTTTCTTTGTTCTAATTTCTCTCAATCTTTTTGTATATCTTCTGTCTAGAAATTCTGGGCTTCTTGCATGTTACAGGTAGTTATAGATCTGTTTTCTACAGTGTTTAAACCTATAGCATTATAAGGGGACGCGTTTTACTTGGGACAAGGAAGCTGTCGTGTGAAGTAGTGCATGTGTTCATGTTGTGACAACTTACCTGCCATTATATGCTGTCATACTTATTTTATTCTGAAAGGGTTTCTGACAGGCATTTCACATGCTGCTTATTTATTATGGTGTTTTGAATACATTTATTGTGTATGTAAGTGTAAGTGTACTGTTTGTTCTAGTGATCTTACCTACAACTGAGCCATCCTCCTTGGTCACAGTATGGATAGTTACCCTGCTCCTGCTGGTTTGACTTCTGTAGTTCATAGAAAGAAAAAATAACAGCTTATCAGACAGCCTTTGCTGATTACATGGACTCAGTCTTCTCTTCAACTGATAGTGAGTGACTTGCTGTGGCAGTAGTCATTAGTCAGACCACTTACTTACCTCTCTAGCTTCCTTTGGTGTACTCTCATCCACCATGAGCCAGGGATCAGCCATGCTCTCTTTGGCTGTTCCAGTGTTTGAGATATACATAGGAGAACCATCTTTACAAAGGCACAGAGATTCTTCAGGGTGTGCTGCATATATGCTAAGGGAAAGAAATATCTTGATGAGGCAGATTTTTCTTCTCCAGGTCAGTCATTAAAAATATTTGCAAGGAAAAACAAAAGGTTAACAATTGTTAATTTGATGATATGGTGTCAATAAGAACATATTATATATTCTTACACTATCTAAAAAAGTTTTACAGACATTCTGGTGTGTGGTACACAGTACCGATGATGTACGTCAATCAAAATATTTCTGAGGATGACATACTAGATGACACTGACAGACAGGGACAGGTCTTCTTCTGCTACTGATCCACAAATCTAATCATAAGATGTTGAGGAAAACTGGTCCTCACAATCTTCCCTGGAAGAATTTCTTCTTCTCAGTGCATTAGCAGGATGAATGAAGAATTTTTGTAGGAACAGATGGATGTTCCCTCTGACGTGAGGAGATATTGTGATATGTTACAACTAGATATTCCCCATTCTTTGCTTTTTCCTCCCATAATTTCAGACAAGGAGGAACTGAACAGTGCTGTCTGTAACTATTCTTATTCACACACTTCTGTTCCCAGAGAAGCAGATAGACTGTGCAATGCCTTTTAAACTAATCAGCTTTTTTCTTCAATCCCTAGGTCTGACCCTGCACCTGAACCAGCAGGTAACAGCTGCTAGGGATCATTCAACTCTTTCCCTGCAGACTCTGAGGTAAAATTTAGATGAATTTGGTAAGAGAATTTTTTTTCTTCTTCCACTTTAGCATGTAGAATTCTTAGCTATCTTTCCCTTAAATAGAAGTTTCTGCTTTCTTGTATGCACAGTTTGAGAACTTTACCTACCACTCTTCCATCTGAAGGGAGCAGCTACCTTCCTCACATATCTGAAGTAGTAAAACATTCTTTAAATAATGTATACTATTGTGCAGATACTGTAGCTTGGACTTTGGCTTCTGCTTCTGTATAGACAAAGTCCACCCAGATATGTAACCAAGACTTGTTTGGTAAAGTAAAGTCAAATGTCTAATTTATCTTTGTATAAGGAAGTTTTTGGGGCCCATCTACTTCCCAAGCCTGCCAACAGGCAAGTGACAGTCGGAATATAATTTATGGAGTTTCTAAGTTGTTTTACACATTCTATTTCTTGCCTATGAAATAGAAGAAACAATCCCTGCCTTCTCAATGGAATCAATAAAGGATAGCAGGAAGGGGTCAATAATAAATAAGAATGTTTTCCTAATAGGGAACACATTACTTTTCTAGAGTGACAAAAACAGCATTCTGTCCTCCTCCCCTCCTTCCTCTTTGCTCAAAATCTGTCCTAACAGCTGGTTGTGTACAGTCCCCTTTGTCAACAGATTGTGATGCTCTTAAGGGTGTTTACATTTCAGGAGTGATACCATTGGCACTGCATACAAAAACCTCCTTTTTGGGGAAACCCCCCCCCCCCCACAACATATCAAATAGAATACTTTCCTCAGGTTCGTCAGCACTTGCACATCCTAGGAGATATATAACCAATGTCTTTAATCTAAAGGAGCAACAACTTCTACTACAAAGTATTTCTGGTATCAAAGAAAGAGCCTTTTTGGAGACCATTTCTAGAGCTTTCCTTCCTAAATTGGTTTATGGAGGTTCTTATTTTGTAGATGTGGATCCTTCAGAGTTTGTTACCTTTTAGTCCCCTAGAAAATATTGTGGTAACATTGGATGTTAATGATACATTGCTTTACATTTTCACAGCAGAAGCCTTTAGGAATGTTTCAGATTTTATTGTCTCATGGTCACACAGTCAGTTTTCTGCATTTCACTTGAGAATATCTTCTTCTCCAAGGATGTTTATTTCTAGTACCGTATCTACTTGCAGACTGTATGGCACTCATTTTTCTCCTTTTTTGGAATACTTTTATCTTTGCAGAGTCTTCTTCCAGATGACAAGAGTGTTTAACAGGGTTTTATCTTTTCTGACTACTCTGGGATTCCAGTAATGTTTCCTAAATCATCCTTGACCCTATCATTAAGGATTATTTTTCTAGCGTGTGTTACGTAATCTCTGAATCAAACGCATTTTTAGTTGCAAGAAAAGATGAATGATATCTGGAAACCTTCCTGAGCTTTTCTTCTCAGGTTTAAACTTTGGCCAAAGAGTTTCACAGGTAATTTGGGGTTTATGTTTATGTTTTTTGCTTGGAGTATACAAGAATTGATACTACAAGAAAAGAAACACACTTGGAGCCAAAGCTTGTATTTTGTGGATTTTTGCAAACCAATCTTGGGTGATATATATGTATTTCAGAAACTGCACTGGTGCAGACTGCATAGACAGACACATCCAAGTTGCGCCTTTTTCTCCTCATTCTGCAAATTTAGACTTCTTAGAATTAACTTAGAGGGCAGTTTCTATGAGGGTTTAGGTGCAAGGCACAAAGCCTTCATTAGACATATCAAAGCACATAAATATTGAAGACTAGAGGACAAAATGTTTGTCACCTCTGTGCAGGTTGGCTGTGAGTTAGCTTTTCAGCATTCTTTAACTCCGTAAACATGTTACATTCTGTCAGACTATGTAACACATACTGTTTCATTCTGTTATATGAGAATGTTCCTTTATGCATTTCCACCATTTCCACTGTGTTCCAATGTAATGCTGAAGATTCAGAAGGACTCTCCAAATATTCCTGGTGATCCCAAAAAATAAAGTAAAAAGACAAGGTGGACTAAAACCTCCACTTTATTACCACTGATAGTGTAGTCACCCAGTAAAACTAAGCGCTTTCACCAAACACCTTGGCTTCTTCAGTTAATGAGAGTAAAAAAAACACACATTATAAATGCATCATTGATTTAAAGTCAGCCAATCAGCTTGTCCCACAAGATACTCAACTTAGCAACCATTTAGTAAACAATCATTCCCTCCTTGTTCCATAACTACTATTTTCATTAAAATGCATTAATGCACCCCATAATTTCTCAAATAAAAATACAGCTGCAAATACAAATTGTTTGCACGGTTCAAACACTGCATAATTTCTCAAACACTAGTTTGAATAAAAGTAAAAAAACTAACACATTATAAAATATTACAAATATCCTTGTACATTCCTATATTTAAATAGCTCTCTGTTTTAAAACAGGCATAATAGATATGTTGTCATTTAAGCCGGGGGGGGGGGCATTAAGCCTAACTTGCCAAATATATTCTTTCTCTTCCACCCTCAACCTGTCATTACCACCTTTATCACTTAAGGTATCTTTATCAATCACAAAGAAGATGAACTTCTTAAAATTGGGGCAAACCATATTGTGGGAAAAAAGGGCATTGTGTTCATCCCTCTTCCGATGGCTGTAAGATATTCTGATATTCTGTCTTTTAACCTGTGAACTGTCTTGCCCACATAGAAGCCTGAGCAGCCTCTGCATGTTGCAATATATACCACCATAGATGTATTACAACAGCATCTACCTGGGCAGGGTATACTCCTGTCATAACCATACACAGATACATAGGGGCCATCATTAATATATTTACAATTCCTACATGCCCCACATTTATACATAAGTGAATTCTGTTTTTTTTTTTGCCTTAGGTCTCTCCAGGATGTTTTTAATATTCTTCCCCCTGCTGAAAATTACTCTAGGAACAGTACCTAACTTATTTTTTAGTTTCCTTAGAAAAACATGCTTGCCATGATTTATTAATCACTTCAACTATCCAAGGTGCCTGATAATTATATCTCAAAATAAATGCTTCACCAATTACCCCCTGTTCTTTCTTTTGTGTATTAAGGTCATACCCCCACAGAATAGGTGGAAAAGAAGTGCTTCTTTTACTTACTACCTCATTATGCACTTTCAGGAGCAATTTCAAAGGGTAACCCCTCTCCAAAAACATCCCTATCAAACTATACATTTCCTTTTGGTAAGTGTTGACATCACTCACTAACCACGACAGTCTCACCATTTGGCCTTTTATAAAATGGTGATAACTGTCGAAATGTAAAAGGGAGTTACTATAGGTCTTTTTCCTAAAGATGTTACTTTGCAGCCCCACCTCAGTTCTGGTTATATGAATGTCCAAAAACTCAGTCGCGTCTACATGCTAATGGCTAGTGAATCTAAAGAAGGGGGTGGTGTGATTCAGATATTCCACAAACACTTTGGCTTCATTTTCATTCCCTTTCCATAGAATAAGAATATTGTCTAAAAATCTGTTGTACAATTTAATTTTATTTTTGTATACAGACTGAAAAATAAATAGATTTTCCCAATAAAGTAACACAAGATTGGCAAACCCCAGGGCACATTTAACCCCCATAGCAACCCCTGACTTCTAATGGAACAACTCCCTTTCAAATTTAAGGTAGTTATTCTTTAGGACCATTTCCATAAGATCTACTAGGACATTAATCTTTGTCATATTCAACTTTTTACTTTTGTATAGGCTTTCCCTAAAATATATCAAGCCCTCACTGTGTGGAATTGTTGTAAACAAATTCTCCACATCGATGGTCAGAAAAATGAATTCGCCAATATAGTTGATGGTGTTCAGATGTTCTAAACAATGCCATGAGTCCCTAAGTATGTGTCCAACATCTTTAACTATCCCTTGTATCTCCAAGTCCACAAATGCTGCAAGGGGTTCAGTTTTTGAACCCCCCCCACTGCAACAATCGGTCTAAAAGGGAGGATTGTTAACATTTTTGTGGATCTTGGGGATCCCAAAAGTAACAGGGATTATTGGATGGCCCACCTTGAGAAATTTTAATTCATTCTCATCCAGCACACCCTGGAATAAAGCATCCATTAAGTACAGGTCAATTTTATTATAGGGAATATTCATCTCATTCCTTGATGTGCTTTGATATGTGTTACCATCATTTAATATCTGTTGCATTTTGGACACATAATCAATGTGGGTCATAATCACAGCCCCCCCTCCCTTGTTGGGTTTTAGTATTCTAAGTTCTCTATTACCTGCTAGTTCAAATAAAACCCTTCGCTCATCAAAACTCAGGTTGTCATAACAATTATGTTTACCTTTAGATGATACCACACTTCTCATTTCATTAACACACATTTTTTTTCAAATATTGAAACCTTGTTATTGTTAGGAGGTATAAAAGTACTTTTCCTAGTAAGGACCCCAGATATAGTACTCACTTTCTCACATTTTCTTGTAAACAATTTCTAACTGGTAAATAAATCCACAACATCAAGTTTGAAAGAAGGGACAAAAGAAATACCTTTACTGAGCACCTTGTGATATGTTTCATCAATCGACAAAGCTGTAAAATTATAAATAGTGAAACCATTTTTCTTTACAATATCACACTGATGTGAATCATTGTTGTCATTGAAGCACAAAGATAACCCCCCATTTACATTTTAAAAATTTCCAAAATCCCCAATGTCAGCTTAACAGTAGTCAAGAAAGTCAAATAATACTTGCTGGTTACCAAGGCATAGTTCTATGTTCACTATTTCACCTTCACAGGTCTTAGAGCCACCATTTAATGCCTGTTGTTCCTTGTCCATTGGCAACTTCTGTTGTATTGCTTGTGGGGTTGTTGATAAGTTCCATAATACTGATTCTTGTACTCCTACTCCCCTCTGTTCATAAGTCACTCAGACCTCCTCACCTGCTGTGGAGGGTCTAAAAAATGTCCGTTGTTATTTTGCGTACTGTTTAAATTATTGGGATTCAGCTCATGGTTGACTAATGATGCTTGTTCCCCTTACATAGTTGTTGTTGTACCAGGGTTAACTGATGTCACTCCAGAAGGATATGCCCTTTTATTTTTATAGTTATTAAAGTCCCGAGTTAACTTTTTAGATTTAACTTCAATAGTCTTCGTCACAAACTCATCTGTATTTTTTATTACTTTCAGATAAGTATTCATTTGTTCAGCAAACAGTAAATCCTTAACAATGTCCTGATTCATGGAAAGTATTTCTTTTTCCAAAGAATTCAGCTTACTTACATTGTTCTTGATGATTATGTCCATCATTTCTAGGCCTGTTTTATTAAATAGGTTGATTAATTCCTGATATGCTGTGCTTCCCCCTTCAGTACTCATCGGTAATGTCCACAGTCTCAAACCTTTGGGTACTTGTTTAAGTTCCAACGATTTACTTAGAAAAGCATTGTTGAGTTGAAGTGCCCTATGTTTCTTACATGTCCCTTCAAAGTTCTCAATCTGCTTCTTTAACGCCGACCTTTCGTTTCTGTCCTCATTCAAGTCTGAGAAACCAAAGGCAGGCAAATGGAGCCAGGAATTGATGTCATCCGCTTCACCAGAGCCCCGTAGAGTTCCCATGTTTGAAGAATGAGGCTCGACTGAGAGGGGCGTATGTAAAGTAAAAAGCTCTGCTTGTGTGCTCATCATAGTGGCCTGCGAGCCGTTATCAAGCCCATCCTTAGTTAAAAGTGCTGTGAGCCTCTGCACAGACGCTATCAAATCACTAATGGCTGCTTCCATTCAAAATGCCATAGTAACTAGCAGAATTAAGAGCCACAAAAACAAAACTCAACCAAAAAACATAATAACCCAACAGGGCAAAAACTAGTAACGAAAAATTAAATAAAAAGACAATGCGGTTGGTCTAAAAACTCCACTTTATTACCACTGATAGTGTAGAGTCTCCCAGTAAAACTAAGTGCTTTCACCAAATACCTTGGCTTCTTCAGAGTTAATGAGAGTAAAAAAACACGCATTATAAATGAATCATTGATTTAAAGTCAGCCAATCAGCTTGTCCCACAATATACTCAACTTAGCAACCATTTAGTAAACAATCATTCCCTCCTTATTCCATAAATACTATTTTCATTAAAATGCATTAATGCACCCCATAATTTCTCAAATAAAAATACAGATACAAATACAAATTGTTTGCACATTTCACTCACTGCATAATTTCTCAAACACCAGTTTGAATAAAAATAAGAAAACTAACACATTACAAAATATTACAAATATCCTTGTACATTCCTATATTTAGTTATTACGATTCCTGGTGATCCCCTTTTGGCCCAGGCAGCATTGTCTCTTTTTTGTGGAACTGGCGTAGGGCAATTACCACAAGCTTCATCACAATATGGGCCTACTTCCACAAGACAAGAGTAGTTTGAAATATCCCATTCTAGGACATAATCATTTATCTGCCTGAACGACTCAATTCTAATGCATTTTAGGCATTTCTTTTCAGAGGACGTGCAGCAGGTACTAAACGACGAAACAGATCCAGCTATTAGAAAATCATTTTTTGCTTGCGGAACAGATTTTTTGAGTTGGTGCCTAGCCAGTAACCAGCAGCCCATTGGAGATTTTTTTACCAATAATACTCATATATTGGTGTGAGTTACCAGCCTCTCATCATTTGTACTGCTTTACAAGGTACATCTTTTGGTCATGTCACTATGTCAACCTAGGGATTTTTCACTTTCTGGTGTGTGTATTTTGTAAAGACACTAAAAGGAGTGCTATGCCTAAGTTCGTCATGCTTACAGGTTTCTCCTTCCTGAGATCTTAACTTTCTGCTGGAAATGTTATCTATATCTTCATTGGAACCTGCATATTAGCTTAATTAAAGTTTATTACATGGAAAACTATTCTGTTTTCTGCTCTGACATCTTCAAGAGAAGTATCTGAGTTGCAAGATTTCATGGTGGGTAAACCTTATATGTCTTCCATATGAATAACGTATTATTAAAAACAAAATCCTTATTCATGATCAGAGGTATTTTAGAGCTTACTTGAATCAGGTTATAGGTCTCCCAGTGTTCTGTCCTGAACATCAAAACAAGCGAGAAAGGATTCTATATATTCTACATAGGCATTTAAGGTGCCGTCTTGTCAGATGTTTTAATCAGTGCTTTATTTATTTATTTTTTAGGATTTAGAATGGGCAGTCTGTTTCAAAACAGACTATTTCTAGCAGGTTTTGCTAGGCCCATACTTCAATGGCTCCTGGATTTACATCTTTCCTCCTTCCGGGTTGGGTAGTCTTTAGTAATCAACCCATATAACATAAAGACTACTACAGTAGTGGGAATAATGAACCTAGTACAGTTGTATAAGTTTACCCATAACAGTTGATGCCTAAATTCCTCACTGCTGCAGTAGCTACACCCACCCTCCAGTCCCTTCCTATTGTATATCTGCAGTTAGGAAATAGTTTGGTAGTTATTTCTTGTTTATTTAGTTCAGGATGGGTATGCTACTTCTTTTCAGTTATGCAAGAAAGTCCTGAAGATTTTTCCACTCTGACTGCTGATTTTCTGTCCAATGGGTCAGCAGTCAGAATGGAAGTGTGAAAGGATGAAGGTTGTTGTGTCTTGGGCGAGACACAACCTATATAGCCTACTGCAGCAGTAAGGAGTTCAAAGTTCTATTATTAAGTGCAACTTACAAACCAAGTACAT
The DNA here is from genome assembly GCF_019279795.1 of Protopterus annectens. NCBI lineage: Eukaryota > Metazoa > Chordata > Ceratodontiformes > Protopteridae > Protopterus > Protopterus annectens. Next base: position 1,680,174,831 of record NC_056741.1, read on the forward strand.
GTAATTTGAGGAGGAGGAGGGTTTAGCATAATATTTAAGGTCTTCACCTTATAGATACAAAGCACAAGGTTTTATCCTAACCTTGGGCTATTGGCTAAGCTGAAAATGGCCCTTCAAGACAGTTAGCCTAGCGTGAACCAATGGTAGGTAATACATCTAGAGGAAATTACAATACTTTATTAAAATAAAATGATCTTTTATATCAGTTTCATCCTTTAGAGTAATGTGGACCTCATATGAAAGTGATGAAATGTTAAAAGACAGTGACTTGATATAAAAATCACATGATCTAGGACTATTGTTAAAGTAAAACATTACATTAAAAAAATCTGCTGTCTCCCTGTTAGTTAAAGTTAAGGTAAATATGTACTTAACTATAAATGAGGAAATAATATATAAATACATATTTAATTTATGTAAATAAATAATAAATATTTTTCACCCAAAACATATTGATATGCATTTTATTATTTTTTTTTATTTATTTTATTTTACATTTGTTAACC